>NC_037681.1:21665565-21680829 GCF_003255815.1 Theropithecus gelada | reverse complement strand
CCCACCATGTGACATCTCTCCCCCCCACTCCCATTCCCACCATGTGACATCTCTCCCCCCCTACTCCCATTCCCACCATGTGACGTCTCTCCCCTCCCACTCCCATTCCCACCATGTGACGTCTCTCCCCTCTCACTCCCATTCCCACCATGTGTGACATCTCTCCCCCCCCTCCCATTCCCACCATGTGACATGACTGCCCCCGTTTTGCATTCCACCATGAATGGAAGATTCCTGAGGCTTCCCCAGAATCTAGGCAGATGTCAGTGCCATGTTCGCACAACCTGTAGAACTGTGAGCCAAGTAAACCTCTTTTCTCAGATGTTTCTTTATAGCAACACATGAATGACCTAATACAATGGCCAAGGGTAGATATACCAAGGATGTATCTACCAATGAGGTAGATACAAAGTAACTACCTCAAACTGTTTAAGAGCATTTGCAAACAACCCACAGATAATATACTTAATGGTGAAAACTACATGTTGTCCTTCTTAATTCAGAAACATGAGGAAACTGGCCAATTCTTGGCATGATTCTTATGTGACTTTTGCAGACATCTTGGGCATAAAGGATATCTTATCATTATGTGAATTTAAATGTATCAAATAAGGTTAGGGAAGAATTGAAAGTGTCCTAATTACCCATTACCTGAGTTCCCTTGCCTATACCTGTTTATATTTTTGGACCATCTAAAATTTGGGCTTATTCATTTACCTTGTAGATTTGCTACAGATTCCTGGGGTGGGTGTGTGTGTGTGTGTGTGTGTGTGTGTGTGTGTGTGAGATTTCATTATCATTTTTAGACTTTAGGAACATCTTGTAATCTGTCATTTCTCTGTTACATTTATTCATTGTGTGTTTCACTGTACAGTATAACCTGGCCTACTTATTTGTCTTTTGCTGTTTTGCTTAAGAAGTTCTTAGTCATATCAAAATCACGAGATGCTGTGCTCCTGTGTCCCAGCCCGTGGTCCTGCTGCAGCGTTGTTAGGACCCTGCCTGCCCTTGTTTCACTTTGGTGTTGATGACGCTTCATATCAGATAACCCTTTCACCCATCACAAGCAATGCTGTCAGTGGCTACTTCTACTAACAATGACTTTAATTATATATAATTCACGCACTATGCAGCCCACCATTTTTAAATTTAAAATACAGATTTTTACTATATTCACAGTGTTATGCAACCATCACTGCTAATTTTAGAAATTTCCATTACCCCAGAAAGAAACCCTGTGTGCATTGGCAGTCAGTTCCAATTTCCCATCACTAGGAAATGCAAATCTACTTTCAGTCTCTGTGGATTGGCCTATGCGGGATATTTCACATGAATGGGATCACACAACATGAGGTCTTTCCATCTGGCTTCTCTCTCTTGAATATTTTCAAGGTTCATCTGTATCGTAGCTTGTATCAGTACTTCATTACTATATAGAAATGTAAAACAAATTAGCTGGGTGCGGTGGCGGGCACCTTTAGTCCCCTCCCCGTTACTCAGGAGGCTGAGGAGGCAGGAGAATCGCTTGAACCTGGGAGGCAGAGATGACGCCACTGCACTCCAGCCTGGGCAATGGAGTGAGACTTTGTCTCAAAAAAAAAAAAGAAAGAAAGAAATATAAAGCATTGAACTATATATACAAAGAGCCAAACACATAAAATTTTAAAACTGCGGAGTGAAAACCATGAGAAAACACATGAGACTATAAGACAAGTCTACTCACGTCAATTAAAATAAAGCACATCGTATAGCAATGGGTTACTGGAAGGAAGCAACAATTAGAGAGTGCCCATCAGACACTCTGAGGACTGTTCCCTGAGAGGGGAGGAAATGGGAGTAGGAATAGAAAACATCAGAGAGGAACCCTGCACAGGCCAGCAACAGACCTGTCTCCAACCGTGTAACTCAACAACTCAACCGTCTGCATGTAAAGTCCACTCAACAAAAACAAAACCAAGGATCTCCAGAAGTCAGGTGGCCGCCTTTACATTTGTTACCTAACGTACACATTTCAAAATTTATTACATTTCACAGTTTCAAGCAATATTGGAGCCTGTAAATTCACTAATTTGGGATTCCTCTCAGAACCTCTTTGCTTTCATAGACTCTGCCATACAAGACTGGAACAGAAGCAGTTACTGGTGTTTTGACTTAAGAACCTGTCTAAACTAACTAGCTAACTACCACTTGCTCAAAGAATAACCTTTACAACACGTTGGTGTCTTTGAATTTCACAACTGCAGCTTAAAAGAGTTCATAAAAGTGGAAATCAGTGAATCTGGGGCCACACGAATAGTCAGCGGTGCATGTGGCTCTTCTGCAGCAGAACCATGGATTTCTTCCTTTGTCAACGGGGAAAAAAGGAAATCAATATGTGCACAATTTATGGCACACTTGAGAACGTTCCAGAAGGTGCCTACAATGTAATACACATAACATGTTGCCAACATATTTGTACTTATTTTGAAATAATTGTAGATTTTTTAGAAGTTGGAAAAGCAGTGTACAGCAGTGCTCAGCAGCCTTCACCAGGCCCCTGACAGGTACACCTGACCTATTATAGGTGTGTGACTGAGAAAAGGCCATGACTGACATGGCCAAAGTATAATGCTGACCATCAATGCTCACTGGTGCACGTGTGGACAGCTCGGTATAACGCTGACCATCAGTGCTCACTGGTGCACGTGTGGACAGCTCGGTATAATGCTGACCATCAATGCTCACTGGTGCACGTGTGGACAGCTTGGTGTCGTTTTGTCACAGCTACACGTGTGAGCAGCCTCCACTAAGTATATCTTGTTGTGTGTTTGTACCATCCATGCATCACAGGCAAAGTGTCTGTGTGTGTCCCTGGCCCTTTTTTTAACTGAATTGTGTCTGAGCAAAGCAACATTTGAAATTAAGATCATGTGGCCCAGGGATCAAGTGGCTCCCACAGTTTCCTCTGAAATCCTCCTTTCTAAGCATGAGGCACATCTCCACCACATGTACTGCACCAGGCACAGTGGAAGGCAGCATGACTGCACTGCTCAAGAAGTTCAGCATCGAATACAGCCAGTGACAAGAAAAACACAAACCGCTAAAGCAACAATCAGTGCATGCGATGAGAGCTACAAATTATTTATTATCAATGTACAAAAGAAGGAGAGGTCACTTCCAAAGCGGCAAGGAAGCATCCCTAAGACAACCTGCAGCCACTCAACGTTTAGATAGAAGAGACGAAGGAGCAGAATGCCAGGGAAAGGGAATGGCTGCTGAGTCCTGCAGCCACTCAACATTTAGATAGACAAGATGAAGGAGCAGCATGCTGGGGAAAGGGAATGGCTGCTGAGTCACTCTGCATCCACAGCTTCTATTTTGCGAGAGTGTAAAACCCTGGAAATGATACAGGAACATAAGATGTGAAAGGTAAGATGATGCCTAACAGGGAAAAGCCCAAGTACTTCACTAGAAAGAGGTCAGGTGTGAGTCACTTACGTGGCTATTGTAGGTTTACGACTGAGAAAAGGTCACCACTGAGGGTTCTGGAAAGGCGACTCTTGCCAGCGACTTGCATCAAGGCCTCAGAAGACTCAGGGCTGAGTTAGCAGAGGATGAGATGGCACGGGGGCACTGAGGGGGCACCGGAATGAGTGCACCTTGGCGGTGACAGCAGCTTAAGTCTGGAAGGAATGAGACGGGACCAGAATGTGTAAGGTCATGCTGTCACGCACGGTCTCAGGGTGAAACGCCAGAACTATGAAGGTCTCACGTGTCAACTGATCAGGACGACACTGCTGATTAGTGGAAACATCTACAATGACCAAATTCCATTTCTTAATTTCTTTAAAAAAGGAATTATTCAAGTGTAACCAAGCAGCATAACCAAGGGGGTCTTATTATTCTTAGATACTATTATTCAATAACGCAATAAATCAAAACCTGACACTGAGAATTTATTTAGACATGTTATAGCTCGTTTAATCAAGTGTCAAGTATATTTCTTGTACCACTGCAATATATTTTCCTGACCTCCCTCCCCTGCAAAGAAAATCAGTCTATTTTGTGTTAATTGCCAGCTCCTCTTAGTCATTTAAAAATTGTAAATCAAACTAGCCTCCTATAGTTGGCTGAGACTTTTGGTAATGTACCAATTCTAAGTTGAAACACAAAAGTAGAAATAAATTGATTTCTATAAACTGGGGTTTTTGATATGTGCTTTGGGGAGATAAAGGTAAGTAGGCTGGGGTGGCTGGAAAGCCCAGAAACGTGGAGGCCTGCTGTCCAGGCCACCTGAGCCCCTCCTGATCCTGCCTGAAGCCACACTCCAGCCTGGACAGAAGGTGCTTCCCTCCACATTTCCCAAGAGCCTGGGGGCAGGGCCTTTGCTCTTGGAGATGAACATGGACACCATATTACTAAAAACTCCAGACTCTAGAACTGGTCTGGTCCTATTAAAAAGTAGATACGAATTCATCGTAAAAGCGTGTAATATGGCACAAAAATGCACACAAAGGGAACAGTACACATCCTGCTTAGAAGCTCAGGGTGAGAAGAATCCCTGGCTTTTATGCAAATGTGATTAGTATTTAAAAACAAAACAAAACAAAACAAAAAAACAAAAAGGAGGTTGCCTAGAAAAGAGATGCAGAGGTGGAGAGGACCAGGAACATGGTGGAGTTCTAACTCCTCAGTGTTGTAAGACCCAGAGTCTCTTTGAGTAAGGCATGAGGAAAGACAGATCCACATGAAGGGACAGCAGAGGGTTTCTGGACCTTTCAAGGAAGAGGAAGCTGAGAAGGTTTGGACATTTTATGTGACTGACACCAGGTCTCATGTCTAGATGGAAATGAGGCCGACCTGAGGAAGGAAGCTTCTCAGCCAGCATTCGGAACCAGCTGTGGGGATTTTAAACACCATAGATGTCCATTCAGGCTCTACCCTATCAGGGTATCTGCGGTCAGTGAATACCCAAGTATCTTTAAAGGTTCAGTAAGCGTCTGATGTGCAGCCAGAGCTTAGTGTCTGTGGGTCAGACGTACCTTCAATAATTCACCTGCTTATCTCTTCACTCAACAGAGATGCATGAGGAAGTTGCTGGGACTAGAAGGCACTGTGGGCCCAGGAGCATCACCAGGAAACAAGCAGACGAGATCCCTGGTCTCTCCAGGGTGCAGGCAATGAGCAGATGGAGGGGAGAGCTGTTTCTAGGGTGTGCAAGAAGCACATGGAAGACAGTCATGGGACGCAGGAGAACTAAGTGCAGCAGCAAGAGGGGTCAGGATGGAGGGAGGGGCTCCCAGCATCACACAAGGGAGCCAGGGTAGCACGATGGAGGCTGAGCCAAGTTACTGTAGAAGAACCACTCTGTCTGCTGTGCAGACACTAAGCTAAGGAGTGTAGACAGTAAATCAGCAAGGCTGCTGTGCAGACACTAAGCTAAGGAGTGTAGACAGTAAATCAGCAAGGCTGCTGTGCAGACACTAAGTCAGGAGAGAAGGAGGCCACGGGCAGGGGGAGGCCACAGGTAAAAGGAGGAGGCCACAAGCAGGAGGAAGAAGGGCAGGCCAAAAGGCAGGAGGGGGCTCCTGCATTCACCCAGTGAGCGGATGGCACTCGGACCATTTGCCATGGGAGACAGGTGGAATCGGGGTGTTTTTAAAAGGCAGAGCAAGTAGGTTATTCCGAGGGTTGTTTCCCGAGCTCCATTCCATGCACAAGGTTACTCGGGAGAATGATGCCGCCGGGTGAGTGCAGGGCTGTCAACAATTTCATGCCTAGGAAAACACGAAGAGTCACCCTTGAATACTTCATCTCAAAATTCTGGCCCATACAATGGTGCCTCCCTCCCTGTTTTTCCTGGCAGTTTTATTTATTTGTGTTTTTGGATGTTGGCAAAAGACATCTTATAATTTCCTAAAAGTATTGTCAGAGGGCTAAGTCCCTGTACTGATAACTCTAATGATTTCTTCGTGCATTGAATAGCAGATTTTGAATTAATGCCAAAAACTGCATAAAATTTGGAAGGAGGCGAACAAGTCCTCTCCGCTGCGCGTTCTTCAGTGTTCACGCTAAGTGCTGGAGAGGAACACCAACTGAGAGTCTGATTAATAATCCTGAATTACCACAAAACAATGCTAGAGTCGGGTTCAATTAAAAGCCATGTGTCTGCATCTGGTGTTGGAGCACTGGGAAAAACAACCACAAAAAAAACTTTTCAAAATTAACTATCCAGTAATGAACAAGGCTGCTTGCTTTTCCAGAAACTGATTAACAGTTCATATTAAAATTACTCATTACCTTTGGACTGGTTTTAAAGAATACATTTTAACTTCTATAAACATGTAACAAAACAAAATGCCAAATTAGTTTGTAATGCTGACTTAAAAGCCAAAACTCCTGGGCTTAACAACTAGTTTTAGCAAGTCAGTTATACCTGCAGAGCCCAAATTTTCAAATCCCTCAAATGCGGTTGACAAGTCTCAGGGTCAAATGAATGAATGAATGAATGATGCTGTCTATGTTAGGCAAAGGTCCCCACAAAAATATCCACATCTGCAGAGCCTGTGAATGTCACACAGCAGGGCGACTTTGCAGATGCGACTCAGGCTTGTGAGATGGGGGTCGTCCCGGATGACCCAGAGGACCCCATGTCATCACAGGGGCCTCCATAAGGCAGAGAGGGGGCAGGAGGACCAGGGTCACAGTGAGATTTGGAGATGCTGCACCGCTGGCTGTGAAGACGGTGTGAAGATGGAGGACGTAGCCAGGAGCCAAGGCGCGCAGGCAGTCTCTAGAATCCAGAGGAAACAGATCGTCCTTCAGAATTTCCAGAAAGAACGCAGTCCTGCTGATACCTTGATTTTAGCCTAGTGCAACCCATTTTAGACTTTCTACCTCCAGAACTATAAAATATTAAGCTTGTGCTCTGCAGTAAAAACCAGCAGCCGTGGGAAGCGAATCCCTCATGCTGTTCTCATCATGGGAATTCTAGAAGAGCCGCACAGTTCCACAGCCACCTCCTGCATGCCGAAGTGCCCGTGTGGCTGCCCTGCCTGGATTCCACGCACTCATATCCCCTGCCACCCTCACCCCGTCCTGGGCTAACTGGGCCCTTGTTCTGTTCCATGAGTCTCTTCGAGTTGCTCCCAGCTGGGATGGCTGCTTCTTCCTGCTCAAGCACTGCTCAGACCCCACATTACTCCTCATCCCTAGGGGAAAACACTGAGTGGAGAACTTGGATCTACTCTTTCTATTAAGCTCTGCAACACCCCTTCAGTGTTCTGGGGGGGACACAGTTTGATTTTGGCAGGGTGAGTGGGGGCATTTCATATTTTGATCTTTTAGATAAGTTCTCTAATCCATGTAGAGTGTATGTAGCAGACCTTGACAATATTTCAAAATAACTAACATTATATCCTGCCGTGTATTTCATTATCCCATAGATTGCACTAACAAGTAATCATATTGTATTAGTTTCTGCTTTCTTTTTATTTCTTGGTAGAGTACACAATGTGGACCTGTATTACCTATTTCACCTCAGTGCCACCTTGCTTGACAATGTTTTGACATTTGCTAGCGCAAGTCACTGCTTTATTACTTTATTCTTCAAAGACGTCTTGGGTATTAATTCTCATCTTTTCATTACTGCAGCTAAATTTCAGAATCAATATTTTCATTAAAAACATTCTTGGGTGGGCATGGTGGCTCATGCCTCTAATCCCAGCATTGTGGAGGATGAGAATCGCTTGAGCCCAGGAGTTGAAGAACAACCTGAGCAACATAATGAGACCACATCTCTATAAACAATTTTAAAACATAATTGTCCAAGTGTGGTGGCATGAGCCTATGGTCCCAGCTACTCAGGAAGCTGAAGCGGGAGGACCGCTTGAGCCCAGGCAGTCAAGGCTGCAGTGAGCCATGATCATGCCACTGCACTCCCGTCTGAGCAACAGATGGAGACCCTTTCTAAAAAAACTTAGTCTTCATGTTTTTATTAGAATATATTTAAAGTGTAACTTCACTTATAGAAAAGATAAATACATAATAACCTTCTGTCACATCATGTTATGATATGACTTAGTCAAGGTTTTATATTTATTTAAATATTTGTTTTCTTCATATTGGTACCTCACTTTACAATTGTAAAAATTGTATTACAATTTTTCAAGTAAACATCTTCTTCTGCTTTGTTTTCAATCTGTGGCCCATGGACTGAATCTAGGAGGCCCCTGTGGTGTCAGGAAGCTTCCCTGGCAGGCACCACCCACTCCATACCCATGTCTACCGCAGCCACTTCCCCCGCACAAGGGCAGGACTGTTGTTGCCACAGAATCACAAATGAATATTCACCATCTCATACTGCACAGAAAAGTTTGCCAGCCCCTGTTCCAGATAAGTTATTATTGGTGTGAAGCACACACTAGTTTTTCCACACTGTCAGTGGATACTCCATGTAACGTTCCTCATCCGTGGAAAGCTTGCGGTTGTGCTGTCTTCAATCTCAGTCAAGGGCAAGGAGGTCCAAGAGCAGCCTGCAGCCCGACCTGGTGGAAGTGGACGTCAACCGCACACACGCAGCTCTCCTTGCAGACTGCCAAGGTTCTGGATCCACTTGTTCCTGCTGCAAATGAGCCTAAAGCTGCCTAAATGTTCCCAGGCTACGCAGGTTGCAGATGTGCTGACAGAGGTACAGGGACGGAGCCAGGGCTGGCAATGCAAGTGCCCTTGCAAGGGCTGACCAGGAAGGTCTGAGTGGGCCCACAAGGGCAAGAATTGACACTGTCCACAATATAAAAATGTCCGATGATGAAACCGTAAATAAAAATAACAACCTATTACCCATTTAAGTGTAAAACTTATGTTCCTCCACTTTAACAAAATAAGTCAGGCCTTTTATCTCTGTGATGGAAAATAAAGACATCAACTATTTGCACATTCTGACTGCAGAAAATTTCTTTAAAAATAGATTTACCACCATCCAGTCTCCAACACAGCATCAATTCAGCCCAATGTGATGGCCACTCACCTCACACTACAGGAGAAAAGACAATCTTGGAGCCACATCCTTCTACTGCTGCCAAGAGAAGAAGGCCCAAGAGTATAGTGACAAGTGACCGTCCAGGCCAGGCTGGGGGGTGATTACTCAAATCTCTCATTTTAAACAGGATAAATAACATGGGCCCAGACTAATTCTCTCCTTAAGACACGGGCCAGAAAATAAAATTTAAAAACAAACAAACAAACAAACAACCTATGTGAATATCTACTGATGGTGGGTTAAATGTAAAGTCAAAACGGAATTATTTTTGAACCACATTAAAAAATCCTCTTTTCTGGTTTCTCCCACTTGTAGCAGCTCAGAGGCTTGTGTGCCTGGGAGACCCATTTGCTGCCAGTTTCACATCTTCCTACCCTGGCCAACTGACTGAAGCCATTATCTCCTTTATCTTTTCTTGTTTTCTTAAAGTAAATCTTAACTCGCCAGATGACAATCCCTAGGCCTTGTTTCTCAAGGTCTGTGGATTTATATTCGCTATCAAGATGCTACAATGTCAGCTGCAGCTTCTCAGCTACACAAGGGAGATTCTCATAGAAAGAGGGAAAGAAGAAATGACAAAGGGAAAATTCACTATTTAGCACTGACCCATTTTGATTATCACCAATCCCAGTGCATTACCTTATTAATAAAAAATGTACCTGAGCACTTGCCATGTACTAGGCAAGTATGCACAAAAACTCGGGGATTCACAAGGATGCAGGAATACTCGAGGATACAGGGATTCAGAGGAACACAGGGAATCACAGGAACTCAGCGACTCACGGGAGCTCAGGGACTCATGGGAACGCAAGACTCACGGGAACTCAGGCAATCATGGGAACTCGGGGATTCACGGCAATGCAGGGGCTCACGAGAACGCAGGGCCTCATGGGAATGCAGGGATTCACAGGAACGCAGGGGTTCACAGGAATACAGGGGGTTCACGTGAGCACAAGGATTCATGGGAACACAGGGGCTCACAAAAACAAAGGAATTTATAGGAACAAAGGGATTCATGGGAACGCAGGGACTAACAGGAAATCAGGGACTTGCAGGAACCTAGGGATTCACCGGAATGCAAGATTTCCTTTTCTTCGGATAAATGCCCCGTGATGGGAATGCTGGGTCAATTCATAGTTTTCAGTTCACCTCTGTGTTCTATTCATAATTTTATGAGGAACCTCCATACTCTTCTCCACAGTGACTATACTAGTTCACGTGTAACTAGTATATTAAAATTTTGAAAATGTGTCATGTACACATAGAATAATTTGGCATGATAGGGTTATTAGTACCTTGTGTTTTCACTAAATTAACAAAAAGCACATAAAACAAAATTCAAGCCAGGTATGGTGGCTCACACTTTTAATCGCTGCACTTTGGGAGGCCAAGGCAGGAGGATGACTTGAGGCCAGGAGTTTGAGACCAGCCTGAGCATCAGAGTGAGACCCCCATCTTTACAAATAATGATAATAATAATAATAAATCCGGGCATGGTAGTGCATTCCTATAGTCCCAGCTACTCAGGAGGCTGGCGTGGGAGAACTGCTTGAGCCAGGAGGTGTCAGGAGGTGGAGGCAGCAGTGAGTTATGATCATGCCGCTGCACTTAAGTCTGGATGACACAGACAGACTCTGGCCCTAAAGCAAAAGGAAAAAAAAGAAAAGAAAAGAAAGAAAATTCCTAGAAGTCAAGGCAAAAAATAAGTTATATCAAATGTGAGTAAAATATTTAAAAATATATTTAAACAAAATTTTAAAATATATTTGCTTGATGTGTCCAGAAAATGTACCTGCAAGCTTTTGGTTCCCAAATATCCTATTAAAATGATGGATTTTAAAAAGCAATTCTATCTCCTTGGAAAATGGGGCACGTCATTCCTGGATTCAGCAAAGTTATTATGAGAGCGTGCCTGAGATATTTTTTATTATCAAACAAAAGGAGCTACTGATCAACAGACTTTTATGGGTGCAGGTCAACAAGATACAGAAACCAGCTTGAACTTCCTACTATTTGGGTCTATTTAACTGTCAAAGATAGTAGTTACTGTAACTGACTGCAGTGCACCGTGTATATGTAATAATACTCAAAAAATTATAGAGAAAGCAAGTGAGAGGAAGAGACAAACATGCCTTGATTGCCCCCACTGGAAGAGATCAAAACACGATTCCTTACTGTGAAAATTGGCGATTCAAGAGAGAATTAATCATTGACCTTTCATTTTAAGAGGAACCGCAGTGTCTCTATAGTTGATGAGGAAAAGCTATTCTTATTAGGAGAAAGGTCATTAAAAATGTAATAGAAAAATCACCATTTTTCCAGGTTCAATGAAATAATTGACTCAGAAGGATTATCATTAAATGCTAAAGCTATTAAGTAAAAATTGTTGGTAGTGTATTTTCATGCTGTCCAACAGTTAACTATTGGCAAAAATATATGTATACATATGGTTAAAAACAGAGAAGTCTGTGAGTTACTCTCTTAAGTGAAAAACTCAGCTCATGAATAATGGGACTGCCCGATGTGGCAGACAGTTTGACATGTTTGAGATTAAAATTCATGAATTTTGCAAATGATTTTTAATGATCAGCAAAAACAAAAAGAAAATTTATTAACTCATTAGTAATTGAATATGGATGAGGAGTATATTATTAGACTATTCTTCCAACTTTTCTGTGTTTTAAAAAATATTCATTGCTACAAATTTGGAGAAGTGCAGGAATTAGTACACAGACCCAGCACAATAAGATCCCATTTGGACAGTGCAAATGATGAGTGGGTTTTCAGAACAGCTCTTTGGTAAAAATAAGTCCTTCTGCAGATGTCCCTCTGAGGCTCCACCGTGGCCTGCCTGCTGATGGTTGTAAGTGGTTCCCTCATTCACCATCTGGCCAGTCCAGGGGCCAGAAGTGGGAGGAAAAGCACTCATGCTGGAGTCAGGGGAGCTGGGCCCAAGCCCAGATGCCTGGGCCCTTGGGAAGTGGCCCTGCCATTCACCCACTGGACATCACCCTGGAGTCCTCCACCATCCACCCCACATCTATGAAAGCTGGAAGAGCACACACATGTGTATGTAAAATGGGACTTTATTCATCACCAGCTCGTGTATTTGAAATGCACCATTGTTAATATTAGAAGAGATTCACGCCTGAATGGCTATTGGGAATAACTGTCAGTGGCCCGTGGTGTTTCTGTTGTTTTTCTTTGAGATGGAGTCTAGCTCTGTCCCCCAGGCTGGAGTGCAGTGGTGCGATCTCAGCTCACTGCAACCTCTGCCTCCCGAGTTCAAGCGATTTTCCTACCTCAGCCTCCCAAGCAGCTGGGATTACAGACCTCTGTGTTGATGTTAACACCAAGTCGCCCACCTCGCATGAGCCTCCTAGCACTGTGGTTAAACCTCAGCTAAAACCGCCTAATCCTGCAGCATAATTACCAGTGGAACTATCATTAACTTAGAGAATGCCTGTACAGTTTCAGCAGCCTGCTGTGACATTATAGTTTTTCAATGAATTTCCATTTCCTTTCTTTCCAGAAGAGTGCAATCTTCAAAGCTTGGAGCCACTTTGAACCCCACCCTCCTTGCCATTTCTTCCCTTGGATACCACACCTGGTCACTCCCTCCACATTTCCAGCACACTGTGGCCTCTTCCCACAACACTCACTCAGACTCACAAAGCCATCTTCTAAACAGCTCCAGTTTGTCCCCTTCCCACTCAACCCTGCACACCATTGCCACGCAAATCAGGAAACACCAGTTTAGAATCACTAGTCCCTCCCTTGCTCCAAACACACTCATTGATGGATTAAAATGAAAACTTCATAGCACGTTCTCCAAGACCCTCCAAGACTCACAGACATGATGTCTGGCCTGTCTGATTTCAACTTCATCGCCCATCACATGAAATTGAGCCAAAGGGGGCTGTTTGATGCACAATACACACCACGATGTCCCTCCATCAGTGCTCTGCAGCCCAGCTCAGAATGCCTGTCCACAACTCACACCCTCCACAGCTGCAACCCTAACAGCACCTGCTCGAAGAGCTGATGCCAGGTCCTTCTAGTAAAACATGCAGCGCTGTCAGCACTGTAGAGCTCTGCATGCTGTATTCTCCTCACGTGGGAAACCTGTCAGGACAGGAGGAGGACGATGGGCATCTCTTCACACCCTGGAAACTACCAGCATCCCACGCCCGGCAGCGCTCAGAAAACACCTCTAAGAGCAAACGGGGGCTGTAACGTGATGGGCCATTAAGTGAAAGCATGTTGTGCTCAGGCCTTTGCCAACATTTTACAAAACATCATGCAATATTTTAATTTAATTTAATGTTATTATTTTTTGCCAGCCACTTGAGCATGCATTGCCTCTGTGCATCATTCATGCTGTGAATATTTCCCTGCAGAGCACACGCTGACCCAGGTGAGAAGTTCACGCCCTGGGTCTAAACAGCTCTCATTCCTGCTCCTTCCTCCTCTTCCAAGCTTTCTCACCGATGTTTCTCCAGGTCTGATGGTTGCCCCAACCCTGCCCACCACGCACTCTTCCCCTCCCTGACTGAACAGCCTCCACCTACTCAGTCAGCTCTGGGCACCAAGGCCCAATCTTTTGCCATAAGTAAGTGAACATTAAAGCAGGGATTCCTGGGGAGTCCACTATGGTCTCAGGAGTGCGGACCAGATTTCGAGGGCATCTTTCAGAAGCAGTAGCTCATGCGGATTGTGGCCAGTAAATGAAGACATGCTCCGACCACCAGCAACGCGCCTTCAGCTCCTCGGGGCTGCTTGTCTCCTCACTACTTTCTGCAAGACGGCGTTTCCCTTGCTTTGATGCACCGAACAGAACGTAAGAGCCACTTCAGAAATCAGCCAGCCTTAATGGGATTTTTAAAAGAACTGTGAATTAATCATTTTCAAATTTTATCCCTACCAGTAAGAAGTGGGAGTCAACAAAGGCTCGTTAGCATACTGCAACATAGATATTTTGCTAACTCCATGACCAACAAGTATCTTTACATTTCTTATGTATGGATGCCAGATACATGCACAAAATTATGAAAGGGCCTGGAGGAAAAGGGATGGACAAAACCCAACTGGAGTTGGTGTGGGGCACTTTCTGAAGCGGAAGAGCCTAAAGAAAAATATGGAAGTATGAGCTGACCAGACACGACACGTCACCTCCTCACACCATCCCCATTTGTAGAACGCCGTGTGCTCTGAACCTGACAGTTATTGATGCATACCACATCTAATACTGCCCTCACGACAACCCTTTAACATTCACCTGACAGAGTCACAGAACTGTCTAGCAATGCTTATCTGTGATCAGAAACCAAGTAAATTATATAAGATATTGTAACTCTTCTTTTAAAAACTTATTTTATGTATACGTGAGCTCTTAAGCAAAATTTAACACTATGGTGTGCATCTGTATATTCAACGCCAGCTTTATACAATTTTAACCTACACCATAAATACATGTACATACATGTATGTGTGCATGTGTGTATATGTGTGTGTATCCCTGCATGTGTGGATATGCATATATTCTGGGTGTACATGTGCATATATGTGTCTCTGCATGTGTGCATGCATGTGCATTTGTTTGCATGTTTGTACATGCACATTGCACGTGTCTGCATGCCTGCATGTGTATGTGTATATACATGTGTCTGCATGTGTGTATATAATTTTTAAAAGATATACTTGAGGATTCCCCTTTTTTATTACATACCTTTTGCTTTACTGAGTCAATTTCATTTTCTAATGAAGTTTTTCGACTTTTATGACACATTTACAGAATAATTAATACTAGATGGTACAGCAGTAAAATAGAGATCATAAGACTGACAGAGTGGATTCTTTGAGGCAATAAGGCACCAAATTACAAACAGGACCTAAGGCCGCGCCAGGCAAAGGGTGGGTTGTGCACCCTGCACTTAGTAAACCATGCTTACCGCCACAAAACTGTAGCAGCTGAACCAGCACTGAGATAAGATTAAAACACTCATAGTTCATCCAGCTCCGAGACACTGGCCAACTGAACCTCTTACCAGCCACCGCTGCAGCTCCAGTTGGATAAAGTAAGATTCCAGTAACTTTCTCCTGATAAGAGACCACCCACCATGGTCTGGTCCTGGCCAGTTTTGCAGAGGCTGTGCACTGAGGGCATTCATGTCCCAGCTTCACCTTTCAACACACAGAGCCTAATTTTGCTACTTTTTTTTTTTTTTTTTTTTTTTTTTTTTTTT